>NC_141672.1:18434233-18451733 GCF_028749965.1 Puma concolor | reverse complement strand
AACGTGGGACTTGAACTCACCAACGGCGAGATCATGACCTGAGCCTAAGTTGGAGGCTTAATCGACTGAGTCACCCAGGTGCCCCAGTTCTTTAAGCCATTAGGTATTTGTTGTTGTGTATGACATGGGGTATGGTTCTAACTCAATTTTTTCCTTCATTATAACCAATGTTTTCACTAATTATTGCCTAGCCAAAAATTTCTCAAATTATTTTTGAAATTCTCCCATAAAGTAAATCCCCTTAAACAAATTGATTGGTTTACTTTATTGTTTATTAGTATTGCTGAACCCCCAAACTATAAACACTATAATTTTGTAAAAGTATCTAGTTCATAAATTATTTAAATAAGATATTTGGAGGCCCTGAATGGCTCAGTTGGTTGGGCGCCCAATGTTGGCTCAGGTCATGATCTCAGGGTTTGTGAATTCTAGCCCCACGTTGGGCTCTGTCCTGACAGCTCAGAGCCTGGATCCTGCTTCGGATTCTGCATCTCCCTTTCTCTCTGCCCCTTCCCAGCTCTGTTTCTCCTTCTCAAAAATAAAACAAAAACATAAAATATTAAATAAGATATTGTTTTTATTATGATAAATTATAAAAAATATCTTATACTCTTATATCGTTAAAAAAAAACATAAATTTTGAGACAAATTCCATTATTTCAACCAAAATGGTGAAATTAGAGATGGTGCAGAAGACATAGCAAATTAAAATCAGTTTTGTTTTCTTTCATCATTACACTGAATCATGTCTAGCAAGCCAAGGAAAGCATCGATACATCCTGAATTAATCTGAGTAATACGAATGTCAGTCTGCTGGCTTTCTGGCATTTTCTGTTCAAAAGAATACAGTTTCCTCAATTGCCATTTTTAAAGCTAAGTACACTGAACAGTTTATGGGTCTTTTGTGAATGATTTTATAAATTAACTGTTGAGCCAGACAACTATTGTCATTTCATCAATGATTAAATTTCTCTTAGGGTAACTCTTGACTGAGAATTACAGTCAATATCAGTGGATATTATTCATGTGTGTAATTACGCCAGAGAGACATCCAAAATACATCCTCACTTATCACACCCCATTAATAGTAAAAAGAAAACAAAGCTTTTAAATAAATTTCCTTATTCTTCTTAGAGTACGTGGTTTGGAATAATATATATTTATTGGGATAATTTTGTTATATCAATCAAATACTAAACAGGATATGTTGGGGATATTTTTATTCATTTTTTTCATTCGCTGTCACGTTCCTTTGAAATGCATTACCTGAACAGGTAATATGAGAGAAAAATGCAATCAGATAGTTATCATGATTAACAGATAATTATGCACATTTGCATGGAGAAGAAAATAATCCTAAAAAGATCACTATTTAATGTTAGAGTATTTCTTAACGGTGTAAAAGAGGCTTGGGACACTTAAACTCTCAACATAAACTACTGCTCCGGTAGCCCAAGGGAAATCCTGTGGAAAAGGTCCCAGGTAATAAAGACTTTAGAAAAAAGTAATGAGAAGTTAGGACAAGGGTACACTTAGTTGGTAATTGGATATGAAGAGATATACCCAAAGAACAGAGTGTGTGTCACACCCAGAAGTGTAACTTTATGTACAGAAATACCTTGTTTTCTTGTACTTCACTTTATTGTGCTTTATATATATTATATTTTTTTACAAATTGAATGTTTGTGGCAACTTCATGTGTGGCCAATCTAGATCTGCCATTTTTCCAAGAGTTTTCTCACTTTGTGTTTCTGCATCACATTTTGGTAATTCTCACAGTATGTCTTTTTTATTATCATTTTTGTTACGGTGACCTGTGATCAGTGATTATTCATATTATCTACTGTGATTTTGGGGGGACACCATGAGCTGCGTCCATGTAAGATAGCAAATTTAATTGATAAATGCTGTGTGTGTTCTGACTGCTTCACCGACTGGCCATTCCCCTGTCTCTCCCTCTCCTCAGGCTTCCCTGTTCCCTGAGAAACAACATTATTGGATTTAGGCCAGTGAATAACCCTACAATGGCCTCTAAGCGTACAGGTGAGAGGAAGAGTCACATATCTCTCACTTTAAATCAAAAGCTAGAAATGATTAAGCTCAGTGAGGAAACCATGTTGAAAGTCTAGATAGGTCAAAGCTAGGTCTCTTGTGCCAAACACTTAGCCACTTTATGATTGAAAAGGAAAAGTTATTGAAGGAAATTAAAAGTGCTGTTCCAGGGACAACATGAACGATAAGAAAGCAAAATAGTCTTATTGCTACTATGGTGAAGGTTTTAGTGGTCTGGGTAGAAGATCAAACCAGCCACCATGTTCCCTTAACCAAAAACCTAATCCAGAGCAAGTCCCCAACTCTATTTCTGTGAAGGCTGAGAGAGGAGAGGAAATGGCAGAAGAAAAGTTTGAAGCTGGCAGAGGTTGGTTCATG
The DNA here is from genome assembly GCF_028749965.1 of Puma concolor. Classification (NCBI taxonomy): domain Eukaryota; kingdom Metazoa; phylum Chordata; class Mammalia; order Carnivora; family Felidae; genus Puma; species Puma concolor. Next base: position 18,449,303 of record NC_141672.1, on the reverse strand, counting down.
AAGTTCAAAGAAAGACGCCACCTCCATAGCATAAAAGTGCAAAGTGAACCAGCAGGCGTTGACATAGAAGTTACAGCAAGTTATCCAGAAGATCTAGCTAAGATATTTAATGAAGGTGGCTACACTAAACAACACCTTTTCAATGTAGCTGAAACAGTCTTCTGTTAGCCAAAGGTGCCATCTAGGACTTTCATAGCTAGAGAGGAGAAGTCAATGCCTGGCTTAAATGTTTCAAAGGGCAGGCTGATTCTCTTCTTAGGGACCAGTGCAGGTGGTGACTTTAAGTTGAAGTCAATACTTACTGACCATTCCAAAAAATCCTAGGGCCTTTAAGAATTATGCTAAATATACTCAGCCCCTGCTGTATTCTATAAATAGATCAATAAAAGCTGAACAAGAGTGCATCTGTTTACAGCACGGTTTACTGAATATTTTAAGCACACTGTTGGAGAACTACTGCTCAGGAGGAAAAGAGAAAAAAAAAAGATTTCTTTCAAAATATTACTTCTCACTGACAATGTACCTGTCATCGAAGAGCTCTGATGGAGATGCACAATGAGATTAATGTTGTTTTCATACCAGCTAAGATAATATCTATTCTGCAGCCCATGGATCAAGGAATAATTTCAACTTCCAAGTCTTGTTATTTTAGAAATACATTTCAGGGGCACCTGTGTGGCTCAGATGGTTAAGCGCCCGACTTCTGCTCAGGGCATGGTTTTGCAGTTCATGAGTTTGAACTCTGTGTCAGGCTCTGTGCTGACAGCTTGGAGCCTGGAGCCTGCTTCAGATTCTGTGTCTCCCTCTCCCTCTGTCTCTCCCCCACTCTCACTCTGTCTCTCTCTCAAAAGTAAATAAACATTAAAAAAATTAAAACAAAACAAGAATTACATTTCATAAGGCTATAGCTACTATTCCTCTGATGCACCTGGGAAAAGTAAATTAAAACCTTCTGGAAAGGATTCACCATTCTAGATGCCATTAAGCACATTCATGATTCATGGGAAGAGGTCAAAATATTAGCATTGATAGGAGTTTAGAAGAAGTTGGTTCCAACCCTCGTGGATGACTTCAAAGGGTTCGAGACCTCAGTGAAGGAAGTCACTGCTGATGTGGTGGAAATAGCAAGAGAATTAGAATGAGACGATGGGACTCAATCACTGCAATTTCATGATGAAATTTTAGGAGATGAGGAATTGCTGCTTGTGGATGAGTAAAGAAGGTGTTTTCCTGAGATGGTATCTACTGGTGGTGAAGAATTTGGGAAGATTGTTGAAATGACAACCAAGGAGTTAGAATATTACATAACCAGAGTTGATAAAGCAGCTGTAGGCTCTGAAAGGATGGACCCCAACTTTGAAAGAAGTCCTACTGTGGGTTAAATACTATCAAACAGCATCACAAGCTACAGAGAAATCATTTGTGAAAGGAAAAGCCAATCAACATGGCACCCTTCATTGTTGTCTTCTTTTAAGTCACTCCAACCTTCAGCATCCACTACACTGACTAGTCAACAACCACCAACAGGGAGGCCTGACCCTCCACGAGCAAAAGGATTAATACTCACCGAAAGGTCAGATGATGGCTAGCATTTTTTATCAATAAAGTACTTTTTAAAGTTTATTTACTTATTTTTGAGAAAAAGAACCAGTGTGGGAGGGGCAGAGAGAGGAGGGGACAGATGATCCAAAGCTGGCTCTGTGCTGACAGCAACGAGCCCAGTGCAGGGCTCAAACATACAAACCGAGAGATCGTGAACCGAGCCGAAGTCGGATGCTTAACCTATTGAGCCACCCAGGCGCCCCAGCACTAAAGTATTTTTTTAATTAAGGTATATACATTGGCTTTTTAGACATAATATTATTGCACACTTAGGGAGACTACAGTGGAATGCAAACATAACTTTTATGTGCATTGGGAAACCAGAACATTATTTGACTCACTTTATTGTAATATTTGCTTCATGTGGTGATCCAGAACTGAATGCACGATATCTCCGATGTGGGAATGTGGGGCAAGCTGAGGGCAAAGTACAGGCTAACAGCACCCCCGCCTCCCCCACCAGGTGGGATATGTGTGATGTTCCTCGGCCACTCACTCCTGGCTGCCCAAGAACAGGGGAAAGGAGAGAAAGCGAATGGTTGACTGATAGAGATCACAGTCATGTAGGACAGGAGTCTCCTTCAGTTTATGGGTCATTTGGTAAACTGCAAGAAAAAAAGCAATTTTATCCATAGCCTGATCTCCAGAAACCTATAGACTCCATTTCCTGGAGCCCTAATATCACCCTCATCGAGGGGTAAGGAGGGTTAAGTGCTTGCCGTGGTGATGTGGGAAACTAAGGCAAATGAAAAATTTAATTCCCTTACTGCCTATAGCCCACTGACAAGTCCTTGAAACAGGCAGAGTGACCTCCATCTAGGAGCTCAGCTGCCTCGATGCTGACACTTTGCTAGGGGCAAAAGGGAATCTTGACTTAACATCATTCTGACCCCCCAGGATCATTTAAGTCTACTTTAACATATAAAAATTCCTTTGGAAACTTCCTTTATCTCAACGGCCCCCAGATATATGCTGGCAATCATACTCCAAGCTTATGCCCCCCCTGATATACATCTGAAGGGTTTTGTGACTGAGGTTTTACTAAATGGTAATAAATGGTGTTTTCCTAACAGCATCTAGCTCCTCCAGGTCCTGGAAACTTTGCTTCCAAAATTCCTTAGAGACTCACACTATCCCTAACCCCCTCCCAGCCTGAGGGTGTATAATCGGTTACCTGTCACAACCCCAGTGCAGCTCTTTCTGCCCACAGGTCCTGTCCCCATGCTTTAATAAAATCACCTTTTTGCCCCAAAGATGTCTTGGCCATTGGCTCCGCACCACCCCACCATCACCTCAAAACCCCATCATCTCCAAGGTAGAGTACACTTTTCTTGTAGAGATACAATAAATGGCCCCTTCCATAAGACATATGGCAAGATACAGGGAAGGGTGCCACCACCAAGGTCAGTAATTGCATCTCTGTGACCTGTGCTTCCATTCCCACCCCACTCGCCCTTTTTCTCTCTGCTTCTTACAACACATCTTCTCTGCTGCTGACTCTGCTTTCTTCTTTCACTCAAAGGGTCTCTAGTGATTATATGGGGTACACCTGTACAATCCAGAATTCTCTCTCCATCTCTGTCTCAAGATCCTTAATTCATATCTATATCTATGAAGTCCCTTTGGCCATGTACAGTAACACATTCCCAGATCCCAGGGATTAACATTTGGGTATCTTTGGAGGGCCATTAGTCTGCTTGGAAACAGAAGTTTTCTACTCTTCGATTATTTCAGCCAAAGCCAGTTTCAGTTGTTGGCAATGAAGAACCATAATTAAAACACTAGTATTTCTAAAAGTGTGTTCAATGTACCCGAAGATGGCCTCAGATGTACTGAATAGGACTGTTTGAAAGTGGACCAGTGAATATGCCTTTTTTTTTTTTTTTTGGTTTGTTTTGCCAAGTAATTCTTATGCATGGTAAATATCTGCATCCATGATTTTAATGTTGTGTTTATATGAGAATAAATTTTAAGTGTTCTTCTCTTTCAAGAATACCCCTGTGGTTCTTATTCCCAGTTTAAAGCAAAACGGTTTAGTAGGCAGTGGGACTTAATGGGAAAAGGCTGGGCTTTGGAACCAGACTTCAGTTTGAATTTTGGGTCTCATACTTTTCAGCCACAACTCTTCTGAGCTCTATCCATTCACACTTAAGGTTGACCAAATCCCGTTCCCTCTAATCAGAATTTTCTTATCCACATGCAAAGCAGTATCATTGATTTTAATAAACTAATGTAAAGGTGGAATAAGATATTTGTATAACAAATAATAGTGCCTAGAACATGGTTAGTGTACAAAGAAAAAGTTTCCCTGTCAAAATGCAGCACAATGTGTATATCCATAAACAAGTAACTCCCGTGTTAACTTAAGATATTGCTTAATGTTCCTTTTACTGGTCCCAGAATTTTGCATTTTCTGATTTTCCTTTAGTCAGCACCGAGCCATGGGCATTATGTCAACCCCTCCTTCCTGTCCAGATGTCCTTTCTCTCCACAGTTTTACTTCAACAACTTCCGGATGCAGCCCTGTTGCCTGTTGATTTTTGTTCGGGTTTTGTGATTAAGAGGTTGTGGCATGTTAATCTCTGTAAAGTATTTCTCTGTGGACTTTTCCAGACAGCCCCTCTTTCATCTGGACCTCCTTTAGCCTTCAAAGGCACCATTCAGGGCCAAATCTGAGGTAGGTTTAAGGCCTGGAGTAAATCACGTTGGGAGGCCCCTTCTTTCTGGTTAAAAGGAGAAAAGGAGAAATGATAAGATATAGGGAAAGGTCTCTAATGCTTGAGAAGAATGAAGGCGAAGGCATCAATATTCCAGGTGTCTGGCTTCTGTGCCCTTTAAAATTTGTGATTTATATCTACTATGGCGCTCTTTGAGGTTCAGAACTGTATAATTGTCAAATATTTTAATAAATAACCAATTCATATTGCAGTATTTCTGATGGCATTTTTAGAAAACAGTCAGCAATTTTCATATTTTTCCTCCAAAAATTATTTCAGAGTAAGTCTTAAATTATTATCACTACTAAAAACTAACATACTCATTTATAGTTGGCATCAGATGAGCTTATTTTTATAAAGAGCAACTGAACTATATTAGCATTAGAGAAAAGACTCAATCACATTGCAATAATACACCCAGCAAAATAAGTAAAACATCTGGTCAAACAGCTGTATTTTGATGTATATAAGCCATAAAATTAAATTAACTAATTTTTGTGACTGATTTTCCTCTCCTTGCTTAAAAATATTGATCATAACTCCATTTGCTTTGGAAAATGGATTTCCTATTTTCTTTGGAATACATATGTATGTGGATTTCAGCATCTGTGTCTATATTAGGGAATGGCGATAAGGATACCCTATCCGGTAGGTCACTGCAGTTGAGAGTTTTCGGATCAGACTCAGATAACAGAATGCTAGATATATCACAGAAATTCACTCACCTACACTATTTAAAATACTTAATAACTCTCTTGGACAATATATAACTAAAGTCAGTCTCTTTGTGCCTCTGAAAACAAGTAATCTAAACCAGCTTCTAAAAAGTAAGGTTACTGTCATCCCCTCTACTGTTGCCCAGTTGGAATTAAAAGATGATATTTTTGGTCAGTATTTATAGAACTATTCATTTTAAATCCTCTAATTAATTACCTCCACTTTCATGATCCTTATGTGCATATGAAATACTCACAAAATAGTAACAATGATTTCAAAACCTCTGTCCCTCGGCGTCTTACCTTGTGGAGAAATGACACAAATTATTAGTTTCCACTCTTAAAAGGATAAGAGGGACACCTGGGTGGCTCAGTAGGTTAGGCATCTGACTCTTGATTTTGGCTCAGGTATGACCTCACTGTCCTGAGATTGAGCCCTACATGGGGCTCCATGCTGACCACACAGAGCCTTCTTGGGATTCTCCCTCTCTCTCTGCCCTTCTCCCACTTGCATGCATGCTCTCTCTTTCAAAATAAATAAAATAAAATAAAACTTTTAAAAAGGACAAGAGCCACCTCTTTTAAAAATTGAAAATAGAGCTATGAAGCTAATGCAAATTTATATATGTATAAAGTATAAATAATGTATATATAAATGTATATGTGTGTCTGTGTGTATATATATGTGTGTGTGTGTGTGTATATATATATATAATTGACAGTCATTCGTGCTTTTAATATTTTCTTTCATTCTAAAAGTTCCCCTTCTCCATCTTTCTGGAACATAAGAGAATACATATATTATTTTTTTTTTTATTTTTTTAATTTTTTTTTCCAACGTTTATTCATTTTTGGGACAGAGAGAGACAGAGCATGAATGGGGGAGGGGCAGAGAGAGAGGGAGACACAGAATCGGAAACAGGCTCCAGGCTCTGAGCCATCAGCCCAGAGCCCGACGCGGGGCTCGAACTCACGGACCGCGAGATCGTGACCTGGATGAAGTCGGACGCTTAACCGACTGCGCCACCCAGGCGCCCCTAGATATTATTTTTAAAACCCAATAAGTTCTTTCCTCGACTTGATGTTGATTTGCTTCCTCTTAAATTATTCAATATTAAGCACCTGCCATATGCCCAACATGGTACTGGAGACACAGAAAAGGTCACAGACAAATTTCTTGCTCTTGGAAAAAAAAAACAACAAAAACATAATTTCCTTCCATTCTGAGCCACTGATTCCTTCGGAAGTTACTAACACCTTGTGTCATTAGGTTGTAAAGAATTTACTCCAGACAGGATAGAGAAAAGTTACTATTCTTCTTTTCTTTAATGTGACACTTCCAGGGTCTGTCATATCCTGTAATTTTCCATTTTCCTGAAACACGAATTGTAATCCTAAACTGCCAGGCAAGTGTGAGAAGGATTCACTTTCCTAGTAAATATGAGCAGAGGGGGTATGATGTGAATGGTGTGTGTTTGCAGAAGAAGAGAAAGAACATCTACTTTATATTTCACTACACTGAAACAGACAGAAAATGGGGTGGGGGCCATATTTACCATATCCTTTCTCCCTAAAGCTAGGAGAACGGCGTCATATTAAGTGCCACCCTAATGAAAAGAGAGAGTTTGGACCACTGGCCAAGATACGGCTGGTTTACTGGTGTGGAGTGAATGCAGAAGGTGTTGGCAGCAATGGCGAGGGAGGGAAGGGCTAGTGGCCCACAGAGTACCAGTTCTCAGGGGAGGGGATTGAGGGAGAGGAAGATCCAACAAGGCTGTCAGAGGGAAGACATCTGCATCTCATAGGTTTTTGTTTTCTCAGCGCTGCTGCCTTTGAGGGTGTGTATGCACTTAAGCTTATGTTTTAGCATATAATCTCATCTAAAAATGCAGTAGGATTAGTATCCATGGATTCAGGAGTTTCCTTAGATGTCAGGGGTCTACTCTACTAGATTCTGGTCCTGTCTTTCAAACGGCCTTTGACAGGTGGGTACACTCACCCATCAAACGGATTTCTCAACTTTATTAAAATGTAATCTGTCACTGTTTTTACTCTGGAAAATTTACACAGGCATGCATTTACACTTCGTCTTTCCACCACAAGCTCAATTTTAGGAGACAGAAACGAATTTGTCAACACTTTTCGAATGAAGGAATACATACAAAATGCATCGCCCTTAACACAACGATAAAAAGGAGATGAGGAAGAAAAGGTGAAATATGAAAATACATTGTAACTGTTGTTGGCAAAGAAAAAAGATGAAAATGTCGCAAAAAAATAATAGCATACTCAAGATTTGAGATCTAAGTGATGAATCCTGTATTTCCAAGTGGAGGAAATGGCCTCCGTGCTAGCAGCAAATAACTGGGCCTTCTGTTATTTGTTGAGCAAATTACTGGGAGCTGAAAAATAAGAGGCATGCAAAATCACCTTACAGCTGACTTGTTCAGCAAAGTTCAGTGGATGTAAGGGGTGAAAGCTGTACCTGGCAAGAAATAAGAGAAATTCAGCAGGCTAAAAAAAATGCTGCCTCCCACTGCTGCCTATTAAATAAGTCTTACAATATTGTCAGTGGCACCTGGGTTTTACTCAAAGTCAGGGAGAGAAAATGGAATATTGGCAGATTAAAGCAATAGTCGTGCTGAAAATGTAAACACACGTACAGAGATACACACATGCACACACACACATACACACACACACACACACACACACACACACACACACACACACACACACAGAGTATGTAATTTTTTTCATTTGTTTCTCTTCAGGCAAATTAGAGTGTGGACTTCCTGGCTAATTACCCTTATCCTGACTCCCAGAGAGCCGACCGCCTTCTCAATAACTTACAGGTGACTTATTATTTTTTTTTCCCCTGCCAGTTCTGCTCTGTGTTTAAATCAAAAAGGCAGATAACCCATTTGTATCAAATTATGCATGACAGTTTGGGGAGTGGGTTATATACTTCTAGGAGAGGCACAAACCCCAAGCTGTTGCATTTCATTACCCACATGGCTCTCGGTTCCGGAGGCAAGGGTTTTTGTAGTGTTTAAAGATAATTTCTTGCAAGTCTGTTGGCCTCATTGTGAAGAATTCAGAGATTTAAAGGGGTTGTAAAAAGTATACCTCCCAAACATGCTATCTGTTCCTTGAATTTGGAGGAACAGAGAACAGCAAAAGACGAAACAACAGAAACAAAACAAAACAACAGAAATCACAGTGTGTGAAACATCTACAGTCGTTCTGCAAATTGTGGAATTGTCTCTTTCTCCACATTTAACAGTTACTTTTTTAAAAATTTTTTAATGTTTATTTTTGAGAGAGAGAGAACACGAGCGGAGAAGGGGCAGAGAGAGAGAGTGACACAGAATCCGAAGCAGGTTCCAGGCTCTGAGCTGTCAGCACAGAGCCGGAAGCATGGCATGAACCTCAAGATCATGACCTGAACCAAAGTCAGACTCCCAACCAACTGAGTCACCCAGGTGCCCCAAGTTTATTATTATTTTTTATTATATATATATATATATACTTTTTTTTTTTTTTTTTTTTTTTGAGAGAGAGAGAGACACACACACAACATGTGAGCAGGGAAGGGGCAGAGAGAGAAAATCCCAAGCAGGCTCTGCACTGTCAGCTCAGAGCCTGATGCAGGGCTCAAACACAAGAACTGTGAGACCATGACCTGAGCTTAAATCAGGGGTCTGATGCTTAACCAACTGAGCCATCAGGCCCCCCTCAGCAGTTGCTTTTGACTATCATGTGAGGTTATAGATATACATGATCAACTAGTGTTGTTGGGATCATCTTTCAAAGCTGGATGTATTACTTCCTTAGTTTCTGGGCATCAGAGTAACCAGGCTGGGATTAGGGAGGAGAGTGTCCAGTTCATGGCAGATAGCTTAGGCCATATGGTAATATATGCAACCTCTACCAGAGCCAGAATTTTGTTTCAAAGGAAAAAAGTGTGTGCCCGAGAATGCATAGTTTTGCCCCGTAAATCAAAAACTTTAAGCTGCCTTTATTGAGCCATTTGATCTGTTATAGAACAGGCTGGTTTTGTAAGGATGAAGGATAAGGGCTGCTTGTACTTTGGCCAAAATCAGTTGCAGATAGTTCTCTGGTCTTGGGACACACCCAGAGTTGACGGCCTTCTGGTCACCTGGAAAATTTAACAAATCTGCTTACCCCAATATGGTACATATTGGACGCAAAAGCGAGTGGCCATTTCATAAAAATAAAAGGTAAAAAAGGCAGCAAAGAGTTCTTTACCTTCTGCTAGTGTCCCGATACATCCCAGATGACTTGATCCGTAGAAACCTCAAGAACAGTAAGCATCTCTATTTGCATGGATTTGATCTCCCACCCACTTGAATGTATTTGAGACACCTAATTCTTCTTGTTCTCCAAATCCAGTTAACGTGATACTTTCAGCGATGTGGATCTGGAGGCAGTTTTATGGATCGGGAAGTGATCAGGTTCTCCCCCAACTGAATTGTGTCTCAGAGCCGGAGGGCTGAGATAATCCCGTGGCAAAACAATGGAAGTATATGTTCCTTCAAAATGACAACAAAGTAGATGTAGAGAAAAGAGTACAGTTCAGATCAATAAATACATGCCAGGTATCGAGCTTTTAGTCATTTGCTGCATGAGCTCCAGTTGAAGTCTTTATCTGATTACGTTCATTGATAGTCCTCTGCTAGTCTCCAAAACTTATCTACTCCTGCACATGTTGAGCTGGAGAGCTAGAAGGGATGTGAGCAGAATCAGTGCCTTTGTAAATGTCACATCTTTGATGGTGGTGGGAATGTCTGTGATTCCACTAGGAATGCAATTATTCTTATTTTTGTTGCCATTTAAAGGAAGTTCCAGAAGCTTCTATATGAGCTTTCCTATCAAAACAGCCTGCAGTCCAGGAAGCTAATGTAGAAGCCTGTCAGTTGCCAAGGGCATATTTTGGCTACGCGTTCAAGAACTGGGAAAGTAAGCATGTGAATTTCTGGATCTTACAGGCTCTATGATATAGACAGATATCACAATGCCATTTATTACTACCCTTTATGAGTTGTGTCACTGGATCACAGCAACTGCCTACACACCCAGCCATTAGATGCCCAGAGCCACAGGCAGAAAAAAAAAAATAATAATCCACAGTTTTCTGAGTTGTTTCCCCCGTCTTCTTCCTTAAGGAAGAAATATTTACAGAACTAGTATGATTTGCAGGTGTAACAGTTAACTCCTCAAAGTTATCAGGTTTCTTCTTTAAGAGTCTGTGAGTCCATGAAATAAGTTAGGAATAGAAATTGGGTGAGAAGTCACAAGTCCCTACCATGGTTGGTTATAGAAGTCAGGTAGGACGTGAGTGGGATGGATGCCCATCTGTTTTTGCTCTTCGGGTCCCATGATCAGTCAAGCACCGTCAAATACCTTGCATTTCACACCATTCAGATGACTATGGCAGACTGCTGCCTCGCAAGACCCCGCCCTTAATAGCCCTCTGAAAGTTATACTGTCTGTGTCTCCACACCTCTGCTATCCTCTCACTCCCATTCTACTGGGGAGATCATATCAACTGTCCCTTCTCCCACCAGCTACTAAAATAATTTTTTAGGACTGCTTGCACTCCCCTCCCCAGTGTGTTTCCAAAGGCCTTGGGGTAAGGGGACTTTCTAGGTCCTTTGTGAATCAGAGTTTGCTTGAGTGGAAGACTGAACAAGAAATTTTCACTCACTTATTTTAATCTCCACAGTCTTTGGATTCCTTACTCTGGAATCTACCCCAGTTTTTTGTCATGTCAGTGCTCTCATGGGGTGCTATGGAGTCCGGGTTTTAGCTGCTAATTCAATACGTGGGATCTAGAATTTTTGGTAAGTGCACCTATGTGGCTAAAGTCAGCTTAATCGGGGGCGCCTGGGTGACTCAGACGGTTAAGTGTCCAACTCCTGATTTTGGCTCAGGTCATGATCTCACAGTTCCTGAGTCCCAGCCCTGCATCAGGCTCTGTGCTGACAGTGTGGAGCCTGTTTAGGATTCTCTCTCTCTCTCTCTCTCTCTCTCTCTTTCTTTCTCTCTCTCTCTCTCTGCCCCTCCCCTGCTCATGTTTTCTTTTTCTCAAAATAAATTTTAAAAATAATAATAAAATAATAAAGTCAGTGTAATCTAAAATATACTGTTCCTTTCTCCTTCATCAAGGACTCCCAAGATCTATTTCAGGTACTCATTGGAACTTTGTAAATTAAATTAACCTTTTGTGATGTAAAGTTCGTTTGCTGGATAAACTGGGAGCTGATTCTAGTCATAGAAATGGAAACAAAGGGACAAGAAAGGGGAGGAGGGCCCACAAGAAAATGTGTTTCATGTTGCCAAGTAACTCCATCAGCTGAGGAAGGCGTAAGTGTCTTCAAGGAAGACAGAGGTTCTTTGGAGGAAGGCAGTTTAGGGATGATGGGGCAGTGCGGTATCTCAAACCCAGTGCCTTATGCCTCATCACTCTGTCTGTTTCAGAATCCTATTCTTTTCTGATTAGTGTGTTTACTTTTACAAAAGATATTTAGGAGACTGAATTTGACGCATTTTGGAATGCAGCAACGCTTAGGCTTGACATGCCGTTTAGATTTTCATTATTTTAGTTGTGCAGCTGCTAAAAATTAGTGTTTCTTTATCATCAGTCCTGGAAAATTCCCAGGTTTTAGTTATTATTCCCTTACCAAATATTCAAGGATCAGAGCATGTCATTCTGTCTCTCTCTCTCTCTCTCTCTCTCTCCCTCTCTATGTAGTGCTATTCCCAGCAGACAGTCCATATTCAGTTCTCAACATTTTACGTTCTTCCTACTGTTCTTATAGTAGTGACCACTTTCCTCCAAGCCAAGCCTCAGTGAGCACTTCATTTCTGACTACTAATTTACTCTTCCATCTAATATCCCTGCCCTGATTGTTAAATGAATTTTCACCTAGCCAGATAACCAGTACCAGATTCTCTGATTTCCCTGACGATATCTCCCCTGCGTCTCACACTCTGCCGATATCTATGCCAGTCAGGATTCTGTAATGATGAAATCAGAAACGAACCCCTGAGAAAGAGAACCCTTGAGAAAGAAACTAGACATGTTAGAGGTAGGGTGACCAACTCATGATGGTTTGTCCAGGACTCTCCCAGTTTTAGCCCTGAAAGTCCCAGGTCCTGGGAGATCCCTCAGTCCTGGGCAAACTGGAAAGATAGTCACCCTACCTGGCGTGCTGTAGTAACACTTCAAGTCATGCCACAGAGTAGCCTGGCTATGTCACACTGTCTCCAACACTGGATCTTAGAAACTGTCGGGGCATCTGGGTGGCTCAGTTCATTAAGCACTCGACTCTTGGTCCTGATTTGGCAGTTTGTGAGTTCGAGCCCCACACTGGGCTCTGAAATCACGGAGCCTGCTTGGGATTTCTCTAGCCCTCTTTCTCTGCCTCTACCCGGCTTGTTCTCACTCTCTCCAAAAATAAATAAATCAATTGAAAATAAAATACCATCACTGGTTCCACTGTGACGACTGTGTCTTGAAATTACCCCGCTGCCAGAATTCTAATTAGTCCCACCAAGTCTTTTTTGGCCTTGCTGCAGATCCAATATCCAGATCCAGAGCATCCGTATTGGTCTCCACTAACTACCAAGGGTCAGCTTTTGCAGGATTTGCGGCTTCTTCTCTCTGGAGGCCCAGCTCTTGGATGCCATTAGGACTTTTGTGACGCTACAAGGAAAGAAAAGGGGGGAGACAAATTGCATTAGAACACTGAGTAAACAATAAGATGGGTCAAGGAACGGAAACCAAAAGAATGCTGGGTCATAAAAAACTCATACAAGAAGGTGATATGTAAAAAAACATCGGAAAATGAGGAAGCTTTGGACATCATTTTGTCACACAGCTATAAGAACGGACAACATATAGTATAGATGATAAATGAGCACACGGATGGACTGACTAGCGTTTACCAGCCAAAGCAAATCCCCCAAAGGATCAGGATGTGAGGTGCTCAAACTAAATCATTGACATCATGGGTCCACTTATTTTGGCAGCATTTGGTAATGTTATTTTCAATGAATATTGGTGAAAGATTTAAGGGAAATTAGAATATAAAATTAAAATTCAATTGGAGAGAATAACTTTTGCTGGTATAACTTTTTGGAAACATTGAGTCTGAATTCTGATTAGAAGGTATGATAGATAAGCCAACAAAATGCCAGTCAGCTTGAAAACGCTCCTTTCTCAGTTCCACGGAGATCTGTCTCTACTATATTGTGTACGTACATTTTCACTTCTTTGACGTTCTGTTGTCACATGGTGCTAGAAGACTGGACAGGGAAATTAAAAAAAAAAAAAAGTCATTGAAAGCCTTTCTGTTCTTTCTGAACTTCTAATTAGTTTCTCTGGAGTTATCATGCTCCTGGTCAGGCTGAATGAATTGTGGGTGATAAGAAATAACCTCCCTAAACAGCTTAGTTGTGGCTTCCTAAACTGAAATATGATAGTGACTATGACATAAACAGTATCATCAAAAACTCAGACAAAAATACTAAGGCTCAGTCTTCACACATTCCATTTGGAAGACTTTTTTGTTGTTGACTTCAGGGGAAAATAGTGTAAATAGAACAATTAAAATGGCGTCCAGGGTAGTAATGAAAATAAAATCTATATCTATACAAGTCTGTTTGAAATTTCAAAACTGGGCAATCTTTTTAAACTGCATGAAGATATAATGTAATATGTATTCGGTTTTAACAAAATAAGCTTCTTCAATCATGAAATAAGAAGGAATATTAATAGAACAAAGATGACCTAATGACTTTAAATCTTACACTTTCCTACTCAATGGATTTTGTAATGAGAGTCTGATAATCCCAGCTCAACATTTTCAACCATGGAGTCCAGGTCAGAAGAAAGATTGCTCTATAATCTTTTCAAACATTCATGTGGATGTTTATTAGATCTTTTAGTTGTCATGGCCACTGTGTTCTCTGTTGCTGACCTCCAGCTCATATCTGAGAGATGTAGGTGAAATTTTGTTATAAATTGGCTTCAACCTTTGCCTGGGAGGACCAAAGGTGTTTATAAATAGCTGTTCTATAGGTGCCTCCTGCACTGAGCTCCAGAAAGATGTGCATTTATTAGCTCACTCACCGTGTGCATTTTTAAATGAAATACTGGAGAGAAGTGTAAGACATCAAGTGTGTGGCCAAGCCATTAATAGGCCCACAGCACAGGCCACATTTCCTTTTCATCAAATCCGACAGCTTTAGGGTCTACTATATCATGGCCTACTTTGAAAGAGTTGCACCTATTCAGGCTGAATTAAAGGTTACAAATATCAACGTGTAACTCATCAACTGGTAAATAACCCATCATCAATCAACCAATTCATATGTCATACTTACGTGGGCACATCAGGTTTCACTTGTTTCCCCCTTCTTAACAGAGGAATCAATATTGTTCCTTGATGTGGTAAAAATACTAATGAGGAAGGCAAGAAATAATATGCTAAATGTTTTTCCTTCATTAATCCTCAGAGCAGTTACTAAATTAATCTTGTAAGCATTCAGTGTAACAATGGTTGTGTTTACCAGACAATGCTGCAGGTCAGTTTTGTGAGCTTATTTTGTTTGCTGGGAAAATTCAGATTCATTTTACTTTCATGTAAAAATAAACTGTTTTAGAATGATTATGTGGGCAACAATATACAAAAAATAAATATAGGTAAGAAAAATAATGGCTAGAGTCTGTTTTATTTTAACAGGCTTAGCATGAGGAAAAAAAATAAAGCATGGAGAAAGTGAAACTTTGCTCAAAGGGAGACTTTAATTCTTGAAATCAGAGTAAAATGTATGATTTCTTTGCCACGAACTTATATTTTGATACCTTACTTTCAGTGAAAGCTTTCTAGTGAGGCATCTTGGAGATACTCTTCTTCAACTTTGAAAGTTTTATTAGCATTCTTCTTTTACATTAAAAGCCAATAGGTATGTGTTTCCTAAATCCTAATGTACCAGTAAGTCTCT